>NC_056741.1:1457743726-1457771226 GCF_019279795.1 Protopterus annectens
GGGGGGGAAAAAAAGCTGATCCCTCGACATGCTAGAAGGAATAGACAGAAAAACTTAAAGGTTCTGGGGGATGTGGGTGACCGAGAAATGGTTTGCTTTTTTGGGGTACTTTCTATAACAAGAGTGCTGTATCGAGGTGATAAGTACTGTAGGAGCAAGTGCTTGGCTATACAGATAGAGAATAGTCTACTTGGGAGTCAAGTAGAGATAATTTATAGTTATAGGATACACTAAATAGAACCGTAGTATACTTTGAGGAAGGTAGTTTTAAGGGAAAATTTGAAGAGTGGACTTTAGGTAGCCCTAATAGTTTAAACCTGATTAACCGGCGCTGCCCTAGTGTGCAACGGTAGCAGCTCCGCGCTAAATCACGCTAAATCGCGCTAAATGCTATATGCTTACAAGCCTACTGTAGGATGCTACAGGTTAGTTGTATGTTTTTATGTATGAGATTATTTTGATTTTCTTTCAATATTTATGCCAATTCTTGAATTTGGAGTATATGTTTTAGGAAGAAATAAGTATGACTGATGCATTCAGTGCATTGTTGTGCCCTGATTTGTACATAACTAGTAGATTCATATGTTTATACTAGGCTAATGACTACCAGAGTCTTTACAAGTCCAAAATCATGTATAACTTTTAAATATTACTCTAATTCACATTAGTAGGAGGAAATGGATTTTCATCAACATGGATTTCCTAAAGACGGACTCTAATGTCTGACATTATGGACCAACTGCAGTCTTCAGTGATTTACCAGAAGATGTAAACATTTTATAATGAGAAGGGTAATAATATGAGGCAAAATCAGGGATAGTTGAGCATTATGAAGTAGTTATTGACCAGTAATGTTGCTTTCTTATTTTTTCAGTCTGATTTTTCTTGTGGTATGGGTGGACAGTTATTTCCACAGATTTCCTTATCTGGGTATAATTTTTAATTTGTTTTTTGGCTGGGTAGTTGTTGCAATCATAAGTTGTATATCAGATTGTATTGTATTATATTAGTGGGGTGTAGGCAGGGGAAGCATTTGTAAGGACAAGGTCATACATGTTATTTGTTTACTGAAGTTTGACTAACAGGAAAGTCTAACTGGGTAGGTGTCTGTTTTTATCTACATAAAGTTAGGAAGTGAGTGGAAAGGGCAAGTAAGTAGGTGTGAAGTATGATTAGGAACTTGTTCATATTTAGGAATATCATTATCCTGAGGTTGAACAAAAACCAAGACAGATTTTGGCTAAGAACTATTTCTGAATGGTTTTGAAGTACTGAAGGGAGGGTATTGATCTGATGGATATAGGTAAGGAGTCCCAGGCCTTAGCAATATGGTACAAATGTAGATCAAGCCCTGCAAATTTGATAGGGTTGTGGACAGAAAGGGTTTTCCTCACTGAATGACAATGATGGAGTACGAACATAGTTGCACTGAACCGTATTTAGTGCTAGACGAACAGATTATTGCTGGCTAATGTTCTAGGTGGGAAGAAGCTGTGTATATGTTAGTTGAGTAGTGGGTTCTGAAAGGGTCATTTGCTGCAAATGTAGCCACTTTGTTATAGCATTGCTCAAATTTTGCTTTTTATGCTGCCTGGAAGTTAATAAGAATGGGTGCTCCATAAACTAGTGAGGGGAGGTGCTAAGTAGTGGAACATACAGCTTTAGTAGTGTTGGTGAGAACATTTTTGAATCTGTAAAGCAGTGCAAGTTTTTGTTGATTTTTGTATACAGTTTGTAGTGCATTTCAAATGTAATATTATAGGTTTATAGGTAAGGTAAGTACTAGGCTAGCTGCTCTTGCAGGCCATTTTATCTAGCTAATTTCCCTTTTTGTGTTTGAACTATTCTTTTCCACTTGGTTATAGATTGACCTTATCCATGGATGATAATTACATATTACCCTAATGTGAATAACTGGGATCATCCCACAGATAATTTGAGTGGGCTTATGCATATGTAAAGCATTTAGGAGCTGCTTCTGCCCATTGGTAGTACAATGGGACAGATCTGGGGTAAATTTTCTGTTTCCCATCCATATATCTAAGTTGCACTTGAAAATGGCAAGGATGAGCTGTGTTTCATGTGGATGAGGAGTCTGTGCCACAGCGACAGTATCACCTGCGAGATATACCTGTCCCTCCAAACTGTTAATGTTGCAGAAGAGGTTTAGATACCTAGGCAAAGTATTTCTGATGCCATTGGACTTGCTGATGTATAGTAAAACCATGAGTAATAGGTCAGAGGATGCCTTGTATGCCAGCTGAGTATAGTGACAGGGGTTGCAGTCAGTCCATGAAGGATGTGTTGTTTAGGCCTTGCATCCTTTCAGTAAGTTATCTTTGTGGGAGCTCCAGTTGTTGCATGTGTCTGAACAGATACATGCCAAAGAGGGCATTATGTGCAATAACTGGCCCAATGAAGGCTGAGTAAAGGGGATCAATGACATCTATAGAGCTAGACACAATCCCATTGTTTACAATCTGTGCAATATAGAAGGACTTTCTTACAACAACAGACACATGTTGGTCAAATGTTTAAGTCACTGTCCACATAAGTTCCCAAACCCTGAACTGGGTCAAGTCTTGGTGGCGAATTGTCAGTGTAGTAGTTCCCGGGTATAGATGACTTCCCAAAATATACAGTAATGCAGTTTTTGGTATTTACTTTTAGACCATGATTTTGACACCAATATTCGAGACAAGCCTCCCTGCAGGATGGCCATATCATTTGAGGAGTCAGTGACTTCTCCAAGATTGCACTCATCTGCAAACTTAGAGGTCATCATCCACTTTCATTATTATTATTATTATTATTATTATTATTATTATTATTATTATTATTCAGCATTACTTACAATCATCCCATATCCTGCCTTATTATTTGCTATTAGAAGTGACTTCTGATGTTGTTTTATTAAGTGAGAGGATTTTGAATGTTGTTTTTCATGAGACAGCCCTGAGGGAAATGGTAGTATTTTGGGGGTGGGGGGGTTAGCATGAGTTGTGAATTACAAAGCCATGTTTCAGTGTCTGTTACAGCTTCCTGAGTAATTTTTTGGAGATGTGCCAAGTTATCTGATACACGTATGAGTGTGAAGTCATCAGTGTATTGCATTAGGGAAACCTGTTGTGTAGATTAGTGGAGGGTGCTGATGTGTTGCGGAGGAGACCAAAGATAGAGCCTCATGGTACACTGGTGATGACTGAGAGGTATGGGGAGAGGGCAGAGTGCCATTGTACTGACTGATACCTGTTGGAAAAGTATCTTTTGAACCATAGAAGGGTGCTCTGTGATAGACCTAATATAGACATTTGAAGTAGAATTTTGGTGTGACAAAATGTTTTGAAGGCTTTAAACAAGTATAGAATTAAGGGGGAGACCAGTTTGTCGTTAGCTCTTTCTTTGACAGTGTCTATAAGGCTTAGAGGTGAGTGTTTGTTCTATGGGAGGTGTGGAATGCACAGTTTGATTCTGAATTTAGCACAATTGGCCTACTATTCTCCCATGAACCTAAGATCACTTTAGGTCTAAGGTTAGTGATGTCTGTTGAATTTTCTAATTTGTGTATATAATGTGTGATTGTTTCCAAAGAAAGGGGGCACAAGATTCCTAGACTGACATACTTATAAGGACTGAGATGAGACAGGCAATGCTATTGGCTGCTATTTTAAGGTACCAACTTGAAAGGTCTTCAGCTGAAGCTGAATATGCTTTGAGTTTGAGTTGTTTTACATGGAATGAGGGACCTGGTTTGAGGGTGAAAGTGGATGTAGTGAAATATGGTTGTTGGGCAGGGTTGGGATTAGATGTGGGAATTCTTGGTTAGGAACACTATACTATCTATGAAATAAAAGATGAATTCTATTGCAGGTCTGAGTGACAAGTGTTTGGGAGAAGGATTAGGGTTGAATTTTTGACGAGGATGCCAGATGTCTTTAATAGATTACTGGAATCTTTATAGGGTTGGGTTAACTATAGTTCAGAATGTTGTTCGGTATAGGTTTTTTGCCTTCATTTATTTTCTTTTTATTACAGATGTGGAGCATTCTGAAGTTTGAAATATTGTGATGTTTGTATTTCTACCACTCTTTCCACACTTTTTCTTTATCCTGCATTAGCATTCTACTCTTTTGGGATAGCCAAATTGCATTATTTGCTTTTAGTGTCTTCCTTCCAGAGGTTGTAAGGCTATTTAGAAGTTGCATTGAATTCATTTAAAGCATCCTGTAAGGGTAGGATTTTTGGGTATTCCAGTTAAAAGACAATAGGGTTGTATTGCATAACTCTGGATTAAACTTGGACAGGTTGCATATTGTTTTATAAACATGCCATTTAAGTGGATGCGTCAGATGTATGGTTTAATTTCTCCAAAACTGTTGGGTTTCTAATACCATTATGAGAATGGACCCCATTCCTAAGTCAGGGTATAGTTAAAGTTAATGAAATTACTATTGCTTTAATCTTTGTTATCCAAAAGTGTTATTCGTAGCACCCACAATAGGGCCAGAACTGATTCCTGCAATTCATATGGAGTTACATTAATGGGTAGCATATCTAAAAATGACTTTATTTTTTTTTTTAATTCAATCCATTGCTCCTACTACTGCTATTGGAACTGTCTCAGTATTTTTTCTCAACATTGCTCTCATTTCTGCCTGCAAATCTTGAGATTTTATGACTTTGTGTCTTGCTGTATGTAAAACACTGTAAAGGCAATGTGCAGCAGTTTCAATGATCAATGCTACTTTTTTGTTTTTAATGAACTACTATAACTGGTGTTCCTGTACCTACTTTTTTGGACTGTTGGTAATGGCTGATCCAGTCTGATGCACACTTCATCATTCTCTGTAATAATTTGTGGTTCATGTTCCCAAAGCTTCTCACCTACCTCTGTATTGTGGTGTTCACACAATCCTCAATGGAACAGTCTTGCTACACTATTGTGTCTTTCAGTGTATAGACTCTCTGCGTGTATCACACCCAGCAGCAAGGTATGCAACTCCTTCTAGTTCTTTTTTTTACAGAACCTACATTTGTCTGCTTCTCACACGTATTCAATGGACTTTGTAAACTAATATGTATGTAAGTCCACCATCTTGGGCTGCTATTATTAACCTTTCATTCCCTGGTTCATAGGATCATAGGAAGTTACTAGGCTATTGGCCCTAAGGCCCTTATAAGCCTAGCTTTGAGTTTAACCCATGTTTTGACAAGTCAGCACCCAAAGCCCCTGTCCAGCAGGGACACAGGTGAAATCCCAGGGGTGTATTTTCTGTTTCCCATCCAGTTATGCAGGGTGCGCTTGAAAAGGGATATTGAGATACTCTTCTTGATGTGGAGAGGGAGTCTGTTCCACAGATGGGGTAGTCTCTGGGACACAAATCTCTCCCACCAACAAGTCCTATTGATGTCACAGACAAGGTTGAGATTGCATGTGTGGGTTACTCGAGTGGAGCTTGACTTGCGGATATGCAGCAGTCCCGTCAAGGCGTGGTCTGAGATTGCTTTGTATGCCATACTGAGGTCACCTCTAAGGAGTCTGTATGAAACTGAGTAGAGGGACAAGGCTTTTAGCCCATCTGTGTAGGGTAGCTATTTGAGGCCCTGGATTCTTCTTGTGAAGAACCTCTGTGATCTCTGCAGCTGCTGCATGCGTTTTGCAAGGTACATGGTGAAGGGGGCATTGTACTCAATAACTGGCCTTATAAGGGAAGAATACAGGGATGTTATGATCCCCTTGTACCTGGATGAGATACCCTTACTTATGAGGTCACCATATAGAAAGCTTTTGTACAAAGGAAGCAACATGGTAGTCAAAAGTCAGGTTACTGTTAACCTGGGTGCCCAAATCCCTCATGACTGATTGCGTGTTTAGGACATTGTTATTAATGCGATAATATGTGGGGATCATACATAGGTCTCAACCTGCTAAGAAGCCAATGTGGAACACAGACCATAGCAATGTGTGGCAATCAGTCAAAATGTGGAACACCCTATTTTCACACTGCTCAAAAAATGTACCTCGACCATGACCATGGCCTTTCAGCCAAAATATCCGCATGGACGCACATGCACACACACACACACACACGCTCACACATGCACACACACACTAAGTCACCCTCGTCATACATCTCAGCTGCCTAGAATTTTGCAGAATGTCCAAATTTTTGTCTTATGTTTTTGGTGTGATCCTCATAAAATATGTAGTTTTCAGGCAAATCAGGGGAATTAAATAATAAGATAATGACAGAGTAGGGGCATTTTCACACACATGGACAGCCTATTCAGAAAATGGGAATTCTGAGAGATATATAGCTGTCTGTCCAATGTGTACTGTTTGTGTTGCAAACAAAATTTAGTTTTTTAGATCTAGTACTTATTTTGCCGTTTGTTTGGTGAATGTGGAAAAGATTCATCAAAGTGGGGATCCAGTTTTGTTTTTGTGTTTGGAGATTGTTACAGCAGGTAACTATATTTTTTGTTTTGCTATGACCATCCATTTATTACCTTTTTAAGTGCGTGTGTGTGTATGTGTGTGTGTGTGTGTGTGTGTGTGTGTGTGTGTGTGTGTGTGTGTGTGTGTTTGACTGTCAGAGCCTGTGTGGAGGTGGCTGTTAGTGTCTAACCACTGGACATGTTGGGGAGCGGATTTTGTAGTTTTCCTATATGATGTCTGTCTTATATGTCACAATGTCCACCTCACAAGGAGTACAGGTGTCAATCAGCCATCGGACTGTGTTGGCAAGCCATACCCCTACATCTGGCAAAAGGCCTGGTGAACAAAGTTTGCAACCCTACTATTACCTGGAATACGTCCTGAACCCATGTGTCATACACAACCACACTTGCCTAGAATATCCCGCTATGTTGCTAGTATGCTGCACATTGATGACAGATAGTAGGCATGGTGTGATTGCAGTGGGCTGCAGATGGCATGGCACCCTGTACAGCAGTACAATAGGTACATAATTGCGGACAATGTGCCTTCACTATGTTCCCTACTGGATGCCTGCAACAAATGTGATCCACAGAGGCCATACAATGCCTTATACATGTGCCCTGTATGGACCAATGTCACTGACCCCAGAGAATACTTGTATCATGCTAGCAATGCAGGTGCAGGGTCAACCTGATGACTATAAGCAGGTTCTGCCACACCAGGCCAGTATTGGCATATCAGAGGATAACAGTCTGTGTACACAACATGTGCCAGCCAAACCAAGTACACCTGTACATGTCACTGTACATTATTGTGGGACATGCACATCCCATGCAATGTCCGTGTCAAGGGCTATCAAACACAGACATGGCATGCATTGCAAAGCTATGGCCATACACAATGGTAACCAGGATGTCAGGGCAGTTCATACAATACCCATTTATGTGGGACATTGCAGACACTACACCCCTGTACCACACTGCACACCATTGTCAGGTGGCGTGATGCCAAGGATTACCCCTCACCCTGCCTTGTACAGCCATCTTGCACAACCAACCACTACACACTCATGAAGCAATGCACACATGCATGTCATTACTGGCACCTTGTGTCTGCATGTGGGGTATGATGATCTCAACCACAGTCACTCTCAGTATAACTCCCATTGGCATACCGACAGATGTCAAACATGTTCACATGCCCTAGCCCATAGAACCTCCAGATATCCCCTGTAGTGCTCCTGTAGTGCATGTAGTACCAGTGCATTACTGCAGTGTGGCAAACTAAGTAGTTTGGGAGTGTATTTGTGGGCCTGTCAAAGAGCATCAATGTGAGTCCATTAGAGAGTGTGGTTGTGTTGACAATGACATCTGTTCATGTGGACAGCCATGTGTGCTACACCTAATGTATGTTTACTATATGTCTGTTGCAGATGTTGCTCACCAACACACATATATGTTCTTACAGCACACCAACATGTCAGCTTTGTGGCACATGGTGTAACTGCATGCACTTGTAATAGTAATGACTAGTCAGTCAGGGGTTTGGCCCCTGTACTGGTAGGTGTGTGACAGACGATGCTTAGGTTTTAGTCTCCAAGCCCTTCTCTGATGTACTTTGCCTCTGTCTGTCCCTCCCACACACTCTCTGGTGAATGTGGAGGTGTACACCTGCTCAGCAGCAGCTTGTGTATTATAAGTGATGGTCATGATCAGGTGATGGCCTCTGCACCTATTGCAGTCCTCCTCTAGCTGATTGCATGTGGAACAGCTGTGATGATGTTCCCATAGCTATTCGCATGAAAAACACAATGCAATATCTAGGAACATCATGTTGGTTTTTGCCCATGACAGTCGCTGTGAGTGGTAACTGAATCTGGTGTTTGGTAAATGGCATCACAGATGATATCTGGATGTTCCTCAAACAACATACACAGTGGGAAATAGCCAGACATGACTACAGCATGTAAGTGTAGCTATGCTTCATTGAGACTACTGCCTGTTTAACAAGTTGTGTGTGGTAATGGCTCTTCTGCATGTTTTAAAACTGACAAGACAATGCTCTGTTTGTTAGGGACCCCCATCTGTAGAGCCATCTGTGGACTGGTCAGTGTTTGGAACTATTTGTTTCCTGTGTTACTGACTGAACACACATCTGTGAACAGCAGGAGCATAGTGTGAGGATTGCAGCCAGTACATGGTGATAGTGATCAGTTACTGCCATCGCATCCCTGACTGGACATATGTCACATGAAACAGTGGTATGACAGACACTGTCTGGGGTTCTGAGTGGCATGCCAATAATGGGCCACTGTTCATAGCTGCAGTCACAAGTACTCTACACTTTGTACAGATGTCATGCAGTATATATGCATGTGTTGTCCTCCCTCTGCAAATGTATACCATCTGTTGTGTTGGGTTGATGGTCATATCTATGCATGCTGTTGTAAGTAATCCTGAATACTGTTGATTATTACTAAACCATATCTGTGTTTAAACTGCAACACCATAGGCTGTATGGGTTTGGAGGTCCTGACAGAACCTCCTGTCCCACTTCAGCTAGCCATGGCACTGGGCACCAGCACATCTGGGACCCAGCCTTGGACCACCACCTCTGTTGGCTCTGCACCACCTTCTGGTGGTACCGCCACTGAGGATGGGGCTTGTCCCCCCTGGGAGCAGGTCACAGGAGCATGTCTGCTGTCATACAGTCCTGGGCGTGGTGCTTAGGTGGCTCAATAAGGGGTTCCAAGCCCAGATACACCAGCTCAAGGGCAGAGTGTCACATTTACAGGGCGAGGCTGCCCCTCCTAGACAGCCCCCAGCATAGCCACCTTTACAGCTGTTTTAGTGCAGTGGTGGCTGCCCATGGCTGGGGACCTCCATCCCACTGTTTCCATCTGGGGACTCATGGGCTTGTGAATGCTAAACACCCCTCTCCATCCGAGGTGTATCCCCCCATGTGTATCATATACCAACCCTGTATGCTGTCTTGTCTGTCATCCTACCCTACCTATCCTCCACGAGCATATCTACTCTCCTTCCCCCACATCCCACTCTCACCCTTCGGAAACAAAAGGCCAATTGGTTCCTAGAACAACATTTGCCCCATATATAGCTGTCCATTTCACACACGTGTCCAATGGATACATGTAACCCTTTTAATATGCATCACAACATACTTCAGTTGTCCTCACCCCTGTCTCTCAGGCACACGATCCTAGTATGCACGAGTCCTAAATGTTCCAGGTACACATGATGTGGACGGCCCCATTGTACACACAACACTACCGGTCCCTCTATGGTTACCCCATTTATCTTTATCATGATGATGATGTCGCACACAGTGCCTTGCAAGAGTACTGTTCTCATATAATGATTGGACAGGAACTGTTGTGTTAATGTAAATAACATGCACAGAGTGATGTATATGGCCAAAGTACAAATGTTTGCGTGTATGAATGACACATGTCTGTCTGAGGGAGTCTTGATATTATATAGGACAGCACCACTACATTGCTGGTGTTTCCCTTTTCATTCCTTTGTAATGCTTTGTTGTCACATGGGATGTTCCTGATATATCTATATATGTATGTATCTATATCTGGACATAAACACTCACACATACATCTACATGATGGAATACATTTGCTATACTGTTGAATGACTGCACTGGATATGTTTGTGATAAGGTCCAATGTCTGTATATCTGCCATGGCTTAGTGGTAAATAACAATAGCTGTGTGTGCAGGGTCCTGGTTTCAGGCCTTGCAGAGGCCGTTTATTTTGTTGCAGGGCAGAACAAGGCCATTGGATATGGAGTGATTAAGGCACATTAAAGCAGCTGTGAGTGGGTGTGTGTGGTTTTGCGTGGTGCTAAGCAATGCTAACCTCTGGTTACAGTTTCTTACACTCAGTTAGCCTCTACATTGCTTTACCAGTGTAATACTTGCATACTGGCGGCCGAGGCAGGCTTATACCCGCTTGCTCCCGCACTTACAAATGCACTGTATTTGGTGTTTGCATCTGACACTCACACCTCTGGGTGGGAGTGAGGACTACGATATTATCTTGTGATGCCTATTACATCGGATTACATGCCTACAGTATCGGGAATGGCTGCCCATTAGGCGACAGTATGCCGTTCGACTGTACGGAATCCGCTGCCTGTCCAGAGTTTGATTCATATTATTGGTGTGTTCCTCTTACAATCTGCATCCATCTGGCTAAAACATGGGAACTGACACTCTTCAATACAAACAAGTAATTGGGTTTTGGAACCCACATCCTTCAGCTGAGTCATGCTACTGCATACCTAATATTCTATCATTTTTCTAAGGTTGTCAGTGGAATATGTGCTTTCTGTCCCTATCAGACCTCTCATACGAGTGGGGAAAAATACAAACTGAACCAGGGACACAGCATAACAACATCAGGGACACATTTAAATTATTGGTGTTATTAACCTGACAAATTGACAGACTCGGAGCATATGAATTCATACACATTTTCTGTGGCAAATTATGTTTATAACTCCTAATTGTTGTCATTATTCATTACGTGTAATTCACCACCTTTACTCCAAATGTCACTAGTTTCAGGAGGGTTTAAGTGGGACAGAGTTAGAAACTGAGTCAAAATCAGGGATGTCCCTGGAAATTGGGGACAGTTTAGAGGTATGGTGCCTATTTGTTCCCCCAATGGTTCATGGCCTGTCCTATGGATGTGCTCTTAGGGGTTGAGAGGTATGGGCATCAGCTATGCCCATTTCGGAATATTGCTGACATCCCTGGGCAGTCCTAATACAACTGCACCAGCCAACACCTGCACAACTAGGCCCATAATTGCATACCTATAGTTTCCCCACCTGCTACTCCTCTACAGCACTCATCCTTACTGTGGGTGCAGGTGGGGTATAAACACACCACTACACACTGCCCACTCTCCCCATGTTGAGACACATGTCATACGTTGTGTCGACCCATGGGTTATCAGGCTTGCACAACCTACTGGTCCATGTACATCTACAGCCTGATGTGATAAGTCATTACCGGGACTGCCTCTGATTATTAATTTTTGGTGACCCACAAGGGACATTGATGTCTATGTTTCAAGATTAGACCTGGCAGGTCTCTCCCACTGTTAGTATCCTGCCGGTGGTCTGGGAAGCAGTGGTGTGTTTACCTTTATTGTGTGTCTGTATGTCTCACTGGCCTAGCTGTGGGGGGGGGGGTGATGCTACATGTTAAACGTTTGTTTATTGGACCCCTCACTCCCATATGCATGGCCTGTGAACATATGTTACTCGTAACTGCTGTATCATATCGTAGCTATATACATGTGTATATTTACAGTCACATATATATATCTATTTACATTACTATATACAGATATATCTGTATATGTATACATACATGTGTGTGTGTGTGTGTTATATATATATATATATATATATATATATATATATATATATATATAATCTCACAACATATGGGTCTATGGGTGTCTGCATATGTATATATTCATATGTGGGTATGTATCTGTATTCTATCTCTCTATGTATACATTTGTACTATGGAGAGGAGAGGCTTATCTCTATGTCGCTATGGGTAGATATACACACACATACCTCTACATATATACATCTACTTCTGGTTATTCCATTCCTTCCCATATAGATTGCACTTTGCTGCAGTGAGACTCGTAGTGGGTGTGACTGCTCGTTGGGCGATGCCTCTGCCCAATGAATACATTCGCTTACATCCCTAGGGCTGTGCAAATAGGCCCACTTCAGCCAACACCTGCAAACCTAGACCCATAAGTAGCTACCCATAGTTCCCCCACCTGCACCTCCTCAACAGCACCCATCCTTACTCTGGGTCCTGGTCTGTTCTGGATACACCACTACACGCTGCCCACTCTCCACTTCATGGGACCCATTCCATACAATTGTCTCAGTCCATGGGTCATCAGGGTTTCCCACCCTTGTATTCCGAGTATGTATACACCCCTGCTAGAATGTTCGGTCTATCGCCTTCTTTTGGTTTTGCCAATTTTTGGGGTGTCCCGCAAAGGAAGCTCCTGTCTGTGTTCCAAGATTAGAATTCACGGGTGCACTGTGTACCCCCCATGGTTGTATCCTGACTGTGGTCTGGGGAGCAGTGGACTCTTTACATTGTTTGTGTGTATGTTTCCTGTGTCCGGCTGGGGGGGGGGGGTGGAAGATCATGCTACGTGTTTCATGTTTCTTCTTTGGGCTCCTCACTTCCATTGGCATAGCCTGTGAATATATGTCATTCTTGTGTGCTGTTTCCTATCTTAGCTGTGTATCTACGCATGTACACACACACACACACACACACACACACACACACATATATATATATATATATATATATATATATATATATATATATATATATATATATATATATATGTCTGCAACTATATATATATATATATATATATATATACACACACACACACACACACACACACACACACACACTATATATATATATATATATATATATATATATATATATATATATATATATATATATATATTTATATATATATATATATATATATATATATATATATTTATATTTATGTGTATGTGTGTCTGTAAAGCAATACATACCCCGTGTAAATGCACTTACACATGCTTACTGGTGTTTATATATGCTTGACCTGCTTACTAGTGCCTTATTCATTGTGACACTGACACTTCACTCCAGTTAATGTTTAATTGATATTTTTCAGGTTATACAGTGGACAGATGTCGCAATATGTTCATGTACAGATGGTAAATGGTATTTGATACGCTGGGATTCGGTATGGGAATGTCTAATCATGAGGTGGTTGCTCTAACCAATACACTATTGCTGTGCTGCTTCATTTGCATATATACCCATATACCCATGGCTCCTGGTTCCGCAAACACACACCCCAACTCCTCCCTAACACTGCAGTCATCCATTCTGCAGTCATATTCGCGGTGTATCCACACCACTACACATTGGCCACTCCCTACTCCTATAGACCTATCCCATCGGTTGACTCACTCCACGTATCCTCAGAACTCCCAAACGTTTAGTCCACAAACATTGGTGACATGAGTGACCAAAAGAATACTATTCACAGTTTTTGGGTTGTCCCACATGGGACACGCATGTGTTTATGTCAAGATTAGACTCTATACTTCATTACATCCTTACTCCCGTTAACATGACACTACAATAAATTAATAAGTATGACTATGTGGTAATGCACACGTTACACATGAGAGCCTAATTATGTACGTGTTTGGCGTATTTCTTTTACAAATAGACCGGTTTAGTAATTGGCGTTGCCGTAGCAGGCAGATCACAGGAATGATTCCATGTGTGGAAAAGTCCTCACATTTGATTATTTTCAGCACAGCACTGACTTCCGACATTCTACACACTTCTGTGTTTTAGCAGTTTCGTCCCGTCCCTCTTTTGCACAACCTATTATTCTATCTACTGTCGAGGTTTGTAAGGGCACATTCATGTTATTTATGTCTGCAAATGGAATGAATGTGTTACAAAGAATGTACTTCTTCATAATGATGTCTGCATGTGTGTATGCATATATACTTATAACGACCTTGCTGACCTCCACGGGGCAGTCCAGTTAGAACCAGCCCATCCAACCCTGGCACGCCTGGCTCCATAATTTCATACCCATAGTTCCTCCACCCCACCTGTGTTTAAAATACATGCATACCATCCATTGTCCATTGCAGCCATGACACACCTCCACACATTGCCCTCTCCCGAGCGTTAGGGGCCCTATACGTATGTTGTCCCAAGCCATGTATTCTCAGGCTCTCCCACCATTTAGTCTTTGAACATACCTGCCCTTGCTTGTGTAATGGTCGGATGGCCAAATGATCTATCAATTTTTGAGTGGTCCCACCAGGGACTACCCTCTGTGTGTAAAGTAGACTTAGCAAATCAACAATGTTACTCCCACTGGTAATATCCTGCCTGTGGTGTGGGTAGCATTGCTTTGCTCACTCCTGCCCAGCTGGATATGACATACGCTGACAGCGCTATAAAATACTGGGGTTGCTGTTGATTCCCCTCTCATTCCTTTTGTATGCTTTATTGTTACGTCATTTTTTCTTCATAGGTATATATATATATATATATATATATATATATATATATATATATATATATATATATATATACATGTATAATTGCGGTGGTGGTGCTGCGGTAGCGTTGTGGCCTCACAGTAAAACGTTGTCCCGTTCGATTCTCAGCTAGAGCGTCTTCTGTGTGGAGATATGCATGAATGGGCGTACCTTCATTGAAGGTTGTGCGTCAGAGCTGGCAACTTGGCACGTAAAAATCTGCTGCCAATTATTAGCGGACCAGAGTTCCGCTGTGGCGACCCCTAACTGGGAAAAGCCGAAAGACACAACAATATGTATATATATTATATATCTGTATATACTTATATACATTTCCTATGCTGGGCACTGCTTAGACCTGCACAGGTGCACTCAGGACTCAGACTTGCTTACTGGTACTTATATGTGTTTACTGCTGCTTATTTGTGCTTACACCTGCTTACTAGTACCTTATTCATTATGACAGTGCCACTTTGCTTGAATGATATTTAAGTTAAATATCTCATGCGATACTCTCTTGTCAGTTTTATGGCAAAATGACTTTCATTCCACATGGAAAATATGTGCTATTGTTGGGCTCGTACCGTGAATGCCTGCTTGTTAGGCGGATGCTCTAAACACTGCACTATTGACGCGTTGATTCTGCATGTTTTTCTCTATTTGAGTGAATATGATGTGTAAGCTACGCTCGGCAGAGGGCAGCGATTTGCAGACACTCTGTGCTTTGCTTAAACCTTCGATATTGCAGCAATTCAAGTGTATAGTAGGGACACAGGGACAGAAAATCTAATTGTGAATGTTCCAGGGACCGGGCTCAACATTCCACTACGTGCTTGTGTGTTTACTACTTCATTTTATTTCACTGTTCGTGGACACTCTTATATGCTTAGCATACATTTCGGTATCCACAGACACTGAATTATTGACTTACTATTAGGGTTGGGCTCTACTGGTAGGCATAGTAGGTTTTGCAAGTGTTGGGGCATGTTTACACCTCTGTAGAGCACTTGTACAAGCCCCCTGCACTCGCACATGTTTCCTGTGCACATCGAGGTTGCTACGGCGCGCTCTCATACATATTCATATGACGATGCTGCATCATCTGTAGTGAGGACGCTCGGCGCAAGGTTAAAACCGTCCTTGCGCCAAGCTTCTTAAATCCCAGGGATACTTTCTCATGTGCATATGTCTTCCCTTCTGTTTTCCTTACTTTGTGTGTTAGACTTCCTATGGTAAATCCTTCACTTTGGAATTATTTCATAACTTCAGGTTCTGTAAATTTAATCTTTACTTTACTAATCTTCTGTTTTACAGTCCCCCTTTGTGATATTATTGTTTGGGTTGTGAAAGCTTCCATACTTGGATACTTTGCCTGTATTTCTCTTCAAATATATTTGGAGATGCTTTCTGGTATTGACTATTTTGGCTTTCTCCTCTGCACAAACATTGCAAGAAATCAGATCTCTTTTTCTTTCCCATGTCCATGTTTATTTTTCATGCCTTTTGAAATTCTCTAGGCTTTGTTCTTTACATTTTTTGCACTTCCTTGGTTACGTATTCTTCCAAATAGCTCATCCTTTTTGTCTATATAATAGTTTTCACTGATCTGTTGTATAAATGAACACAAAAATACATGTGATGGTTTTGATAGTTTTTTTTATGCAAGTATTTTTCTTTCCACCATTTTCTGTCTAAATCATTTTGAATGTGTTATATCTGGAAATCCTGGGCTTCTTGCATAATAGTAACAACACATAATGTCTTCCTTATCCTCAATACTCCACTCTATCATCTCTATGGCTCTTTTCCAGCCTCTCGTTTATTGTGGACTACTACTTCTGTCTAAAATGTGGTAGGTGCATCCTCCCCTGAACGTGGCCTAGCTTCATTGTTGGAATGTTTCTGTGTCTTGAAGACTCTACACTGCCAGTTTTTCACTGTGTGCATACATGGATCAGGCACTTGTTTATACTGAGACTTGTGTACCCAGTTGTCTTTTTTTATTTTTTAACCTACTTCTGTCCATGATATATGCTATCTAAAATACATTGTATACAGCAGTGTCATACCCAGTAAAGTACAGTTTATTTAAAGAGAAGCTCATTGCCAACCAGTATCGATATTTCCTACATTTCACTATAGCTGATTTTGCTTATATGTATTTCTGGACTCCCACAACTTGTTCTTGTTACACAAATTCATAAAGCAATTTCATGCATTCAACAGAATAAATCCTAATTGGAGGTTATCAGTCTAATGGCCCTAGAGCCTTTTAAGCCTAGCCATTCATGCCCCAGTTTTCATAGTTGTCTGTGCCCAAGGACTAGAAAGACTTTGATGTATGCCTGTGCCTTAGACTATAAGCTGCTGCCGTCCATAAAAGCCACAGGTGACAAGCAGAGGTGAATTTATGGTTTCCCATCGATTGGTCAACATGTTATTGGAATAAGCTTAAAGAAGAGCTCTGTTTCACATAAATGGAGAATCTTTTTCCAGAAAAAGGGTAAAAACACAAACCTGTTCCTCCAACATGTTTTGCTTATGTCACAGACAATGTTTAGATCGTCAAACTGGGTAATTCTTGTGCTGTTTGTTTTGTGAATGTGCAGCATATCCATTAAGGCTGGATTTGAGAAGGTCTTTTAGGCTAGGTTTTACTGCCCTGTGGTAGTCTGTAGGAGACCGAATACAGGGACAAGAGTTTGGGGTTTTCCAGATAAGACATGTTTGTTTACACCCTGTATTCTTTGAATGAGGATTCTCTGTGGCCACTATAGTTGTTAGAAATGCCTGGTGAGGTACATGCTGAAGAGTGCAGTGTACTTGATTACTGGTCTAATGACGGCTAAGTATAGTGGGATTATGATCTCCTTAGATCTGGATGCCAAGCCATAAATTATAACTTGGCACACATAGAAGGATTTTCTAACCACCGTGGACACATGGTGATCAAAGTTCAAGTTACTGTCAACCTGAGTTCTCAAGTCCCTTACCACTGGGTTTACTTTTAGAAGAGTGTTATCAGTGTTGCAATTTGCAGGGGTGGTCAACTTACCAAAGGGTATACATATGCATTTTTTGGAATTGAGTATTAGGCTATATTTTTGGCACCAGTTAGTTGTCTCTCAGACCCTCCTCAAGGATATTTACATCTTTAGAGGAATCAGTCATTGCACCCAACTTCCAGTCATCTGCAGATTCCATCACCCAATGACCCTCTATATTTGCTATGACGTCAGAGAAGTGTATTCCAAACAGGAGAGGGCCAAGTGCTGAGTCCTGTGGAACACCACTAGTAACAGGCCTAGTTGAGGAGCTGTATTCCCCTAGCCTAACTTCATGTGTCCTATCCATGAGCCATTTGACTATCCATCGGGTTACATAGTGATTTATGTCTGCATTTCTGAGACTGTCTATAATACCCAAGTGAGGCAGTGTGCTGAATGCCTTTACCAGGTTGAGGTAGGTCGTATGAACTTTTCTGCCAGTCATCCATGGTTCAAGTGGCATTCTCACAGTAGTCCACTGGGTTTAGTAGGTGTGACCTACCCTTGACAAAACGAAACTGGGATGGGTCCAGTGTTTGAAGATTTCCAATGTATTTATTAGATCCATGATAACTTTTTCCATGGCCTTGCATATAAGACTAGTCCAGCTTATGGGTCTGTTGATGGTCCGCCTTTATGTAGAGGTATGACCATTGCAGTCCTGCATTCCTAAGGATGAAGCCTGTCTGGAGACTGTGGCTGAAAAGAGGTTCTAGTTGGCCTGACATGTCATGTATCAAACTATTTAGAAGGCATCCCTGGATGTTATCAGGGCCCATTGCTGTAGTGTGTTTAGCTCTGGAGAGGGCAGTGAGAACATGATTACTAACGCTAGGGGGATAAGTGGTAGAGGGTATTTCCTGTGTAATAACTAGTAATCTTCGAGTCATATGGACTCTGTCTTCTACTTTTACCATAATGCTGTTGTGTAACACTTTTTAGTAAAGTTAATGTCCTCTACTCTTTTATCTTGGAGTTTGGTAACTACTTTAGCCATTTAAATGTTTCTATCAAGGCTTTTCTGTCTGCACTATAAGGTTGAGAGGTATGCCTTCAGTTCCTAGGTTCATAGGTAGGTACTAAGCTATTGGGCCTAGGGCCTATACAAGCATAGCTATAACGATTCCATGGCTATTGCTTTCCACAAATATTTACTTTCCTGGACGCCTGTCTAGCAGGGCTACTGATGTGATCACCAGGGTGAATTTCCCATCTCCCATCCAATCGTCAAGGTTCCTCTTCAAGACATATATGGGCAGCCTATTCCAGAGTATCAGGAGTCTCTGGGTCAGGAACCTATTCCTCTGGCATGTTCTATTTATCATGATGACAGTGTTAAGATCCCTGGAGCATGTGGCTCAGAGGAATTGGGATTAGCATGTCCAGCAACTCTGGATTTGGCATGGCCTTGTATGTTAGGCAGAGATTGCCTATGAGTAGGTGATATGCGACAGAGTATAGCTGGAGTTTCTTTAGATGGTCAGCATAAGGCATCTGCTTTAGGCCTGTGATTCTTTTTGGGAGGTATTTCTGCGGCCTTTCTAGTTGTTGCAGATGTCTTGTGAGGTGCATACCAAACAGAGCATTGTATTCTATAATGGGTCTAATGAGGAATGAGTACAGAGGGACAATGACCTCCTTATTTCTAGCAGAAAAGCCCTTAGTGATGAGGTGTGCCACGTAGAAGGATTTTCTAACTGTTGTGGCTATGTGGTTATAAAAGGTGAGACCACTGTCCACCTGTGTCCCTAGGTCTCTTATCACACTTTCAGTGTTTAGTGTACTGCCACCTATGTGTTAATTCACAGGTTTGTGGTTTTTCCCAAAGGTGACAACTATACATTTTTTGGCATTTAGCTTGAGCCCATGGCTCTGGCACCAGGCATCTGTTTCTGTAAGGCCCTTTTGTAGTATATCCACATCATTTGGGGATTCAATAATGACTTCCAGCTTGTAGTCATCTGTGGACTTTGTAAGCCAGAGTCCCTTAGTGTTGGCCTGTACTTCAGAGAAGTAGATGCCAAACAAGAGTGGTCCCAGGACAGAACCCTGTGGTACAACACGTGTCACTTATCTGGAGCTGGATTTGGAGTCAGCAACTTTTCCAGTGTGTGTTCTGTCAGTAAGCCAGTTTGCAACCCATCGAGTGATGTAGGAATCAATGCCCAGCTTTGTAAGATTATCTATGATTCAAGTGGGGGATAGTGTCGAAAGCCTTGTCGAGGTCCAAGTAGGCTGTGTGAACCACCTTACCCTCGTCCATGGCTCTGGAGACTGATTCGAAGAAGTAGATCAGGTTCAGGAGGCAAGATCGGGCCTTCACAAACCCAAACTTGGTGAGGTCCAGTGTTTGAAGGTAGCCAATATCTTTGTTTATAAGTTTCATGATAATACATTCCATGGCCTTGCAGATTAGACTCGTCAGACCGATGGGATAGTAGTTCCTGGGATCCAAAGTGGATTCCCCATTGTGGAGTGGGATGACTGTAGCTGTGCATCACTCTGTGGGCACGAAACCTGAGGTGAGTTATAACTGAAATGTCATGGAATCACAAGAAAGTAACGGCTTTTATTGCATGTATATTCTTATAGACTAGACAGACTTTTTGTGCCTAATTATCACTAGCCAGTACAACTTTATACATACATAAATAAGTAAAGAGACACACATATTCCATGTGAAATTTCAGTTGCATTTATTTTACACAATAAAGTAAACAAGCAAGCAGACACACAGCTTCCATGTGAAGTCATAGTTTTATTTATTTGACTGTTTCATAACTATCATATGTAGGCATAGACAAATATTTTCGATGTAGCAGGTCGAAAATGAAACAATCTAAATCACAAGTGAAATCAAGTGTGATATTTTGTTGCAAAAAGAAAAACTGCTGATGAATCACTACACTGAAAAACATCTATAATACATGCTCACTAGTTCAAGGAACACCATTGCACATAAAACTAACAAACAATAGAGAGATACTTCTATACTTAACAGCCACTCAATTCAACAGCTTATTTATGCAACAATAGAGATTCTTTTATAATTAATATAGCCACTCTATTAAACAGCTTATTTATAGTTACACATTTTACATATGTACATACATACACATATTTCAGGCATGAGCAAAAATGCCATTCTTGCCTGCAAAGTTGTAGTTATAGTTTGACCTAATTTCCATTTTTTATATTCGTTCAACTATCATCTTGCTTGAATTCCGCTTCTGCATTTCACCCAACTGTTATACATTCCTTCTGAAAGTGGTATGATTCTTTATTCTGTTTACAATTTTTGGTTTATGTCTTGCACCATGGAGCACAGGTTGTAACTCAAAAGGGTCTGTCAGCGTCCCATTTGCATGGTTATCAAGCTGCAATTAATAAGTACACAAACAATTAAACAAACAGCTGAATAAAGAAATAAGGGGAAAAATAAATGATTTCAGACTAAGGTTAAGTTTAATTCATGGTACCTTGGACAGTACAGCACACATCTGTTTGTTGTTTTCATTATGTGCTTCTTCTTTCGGCTTTTTCCTGGTTAGGGGTTGCCACAGCAGTTCACCTGTCCACTCATGATTGGCAGTGGAGTTTTACAGTGTCGAGTTGTCAGTCTGGCGCCCAACCTTCCACAGAAGGCACACACATGCACACACTCACACCTATGGCCAATTTAGAGTGTCCAATCTACCTATAGCATGTCTTTGGGATGTGGGAGGAAACCGGAGGAAACCAACACGACCACAGGGAGGATATGCAGACTCTGCACAGAAGGCACCCCAGCTGGGAATCGAACCAGAGAACCTCTTGCTGTGATGTGGCAATGCTAACTGCTGCACCACCATGGTACATGCTGAAATAAACAATTAAATGTTTGTTTACAGGTGCCTTGTTATGTGAGTATAGAGTTGGTACTCTTACAGGACATAAAACGCAGTAGGGGGTATTCTAAAAGGAAAAATAGCACAGTGTGTAAACTAAACTATGCAGTCAGTGTTGACATGCAGGGTATTTGCAATTCAGGGATATCTGTATCACAATCATGGTAGTATGATAATTGGTGTGGTCAGTAGTGTATATTGACCATATAATGACATTCAAATGAGATGGCTTATAGAAATACATTCATCAATAAACTAATGTTTTTGTCTGCATGTATATTCCATATGCAACATGCACATTGGTAAGTATATATATATATATATTATGTTAATAAGTTCATAGGTATATACTTGGCATGTAGTTCAAAAGACCATTAATAAGCATAGCCTGCTAAGCCCAAGCACTGTTGAGTGAGTTAAGCTTCATGGTCAAGAAGCACCATGCTATATACCCCAAAGAGAATTTATGATTTCCAGGCTATTCATTCAGAATATTAATGAATACAGACCATGTGTAGGATTGCTTGACATACATAGGAAGTTGAGTCAATAAGTAAAGGATTCCTTGAGATAGAAATCTGTTGTGCCAGCCATGTTCCATTTCTGTGTCTATAACAGATTATAGTCTTTGCTGTGGGTGTTCATGGTGGTGTGCATGTTGCATAGCTGTAAGAGGTCAAGCAGGGTAGAATGGGCCATATACCGTATGGATGGACAGCAGTCTGTCTGCTGAAGAATGCCATACAGAGCAAGAACTGCACATATCAAAAATGACATTTGAATCCTTGATTTAAGAATCACAATGAATAGCAGGCAACAGCAAGGATTGTGGAAGGGTGTACAACTCAGAAAACTGTGTGGCATCAGTGTAAATAGGATCATTTTGCCTTTAACACACATTTTCCATGTTATACCTTTTGTACTACAATAGTTCACAGGTAATGTCAGCATGTTCCAGGAGGTAATACACATATACATATATATATATATATATATATATATATATATATATATATATATATATATATAAATAAAAGACAGGTGTTTCCATTCACATGGGAGTCAGCCACTGGTTCTTCACCTCTTCATCAGTCATAGTTTATTCCTATTTATCCTTAAAATATTCTTAATTTGACCAGCTAAGTGCTCCACGATCCACATAGGGCTGCTACAGGCTATGAAAAACAATCTGTTGGATTACTGATGGCATATATTTTTGAGTTTGTCTCATAAGTCTCGCACTGCCTCCCCATGGCCTTGTGCAGCCAGCTAATAGCTTGCCAAGTGTAATGCTGCCTTCAACTTGTTTTAATCAACATCTAACAGTAGCAGGGTGTGTGCCCTATATTGTTTTACTGCTATGAGCCATACAACTAGACAATCTTGTACCTTTTTAGTGTCTCTAAACTGCTGTAGTGCCAGTTTGTAAGCCACCTAATAATTTCTTATCTGTTATTGTCATACGTGCATTGATACAGTGAATGAATTTGTACCCACATGGGTACTGGTGCTGTTTCCAATGCCACTCTGTTGATTTGAGCCCCCTGGGAAAGCAACATAGTGTAAAATGTCCAGTTATTCTTCACTGCACACTTTTTGCTGATTGCTCCCTGCCTGAACTATACTTACGTTGTCCGATTTTGAGTTGGGAGTACCTTGTTTGCCTTCTGTTTGTATATCCAGGAAGAACTACAACTATGTAATGGCAAATTAAGGTTTACATATAATTACCCTTGGCCACTTGCAGCTGAGCTTGCTTCCTCTTAAGTACCTCCCCCCACTAAATTCTCAGGGACATGGCAACAGTTATCCTGAAAAAAAAATGCAGTGGAGTTTGAGTGTGTGCTAACGCAATTAAGATTATCATCTCTAAAAATTTAGATGACCGAAAGCAAGAATACTCTTGTTACTTGACAGGTTCATAGGTGGTTACTAGGCTACTGACTGAAAGGTTTATATAACCCTAGCCATGTGTACC
This sequence comes from Protopterus annectens, assembly GCF_019279795.1. Taxonomy (NCBI): domain Eukaryota; kingdom Metazoa; phylum Chordata; order Ceratodontiformes; family Protopteridae; genus Protopterus; species Protopterus annectens. The sequence goes on from NC_056741.1 coordinate 1,457,767,247, forward strand.
CAATATAATACTAGAGAAACCCAATATAAAGGATCTAGCCTAAACTCAAAATCTTAGTTAGCAATGGCTGCCCATATCTAGGAGGGTCTTAGGTGAAATCCCCGGCAAGGAATTTATGGTATCCCATCCAGTCATCCAGGCTACAGTTAAACAGTGTCATAGAGGGGCTCTGTTTGATGTGAATTGATATCTTATTCCTGAGGAGTGGCAACCTCTGAGAGACATATCTGTCTCTCCAGCAGGTCCTATTTATGTCACAGGCCAGGTTAAGGTTCCTGGGACAAATTACCCTTATCCCATTTGTCTTGTGGAAGTGCAGCATTTCTATTAGGTGTGGGTATGAGACTGCTGTGTAGGCCAGACACAGATCTTCTCTAAGTAGTCTGTATACTACTGAGTACAGTGACATTGACTTCAGTCTGTCAATGTATGAAGTGGTGGAGACCATGTAATTTTATTAGTTAGACATCTCTGAGGTCTCTCAGGTGGCTGCAGGTGCTAGGTAAGGTACATAAAAAGAGAGCATTGTACTCGAGTATTGGCCTGATGAGGGGTGAGTACAGGGGGAGTTATGGCCTGTTTCACTCTTGAGGCAATGCCTTTGCTAATGAGGTGAGCAACATAGAATGCCTTCCTTACCACAGTAGACACGCTGTGGTCAAAGTTTAGGCTACAGTCAACTTGTTTTCCCAGTTCTCTCACTACAGAGTTGTTAATGTAGGGTAGGATATTATTATTTATATAATAGTCTGCAGGGATATGATTTTTACAAAATGGGCTGATAATGCATTTTTTAGCACTGAGTTTGAGTCCACAGATTTGGCACCAATCATTCATTTGTGTAAATCCCTCAAAGTATATTGACATAGTTTGGGGATTAAATGATTGCACCTAATTTGCAGTCATCAGCAAACTTAGTCAGCCACAGCTGGTCTATTTTGACATGACCTTCTGAGAAGTATATTCCAAATAATATGGGGCTCAGCACTGAACACTGTGGAACTACACTGCTGGCAGGTCTGCTGGTCAAGGTAAAGTCCCCAACTTTGAGTATGATCTGAAGGAGAGCCAGTTAGCAACCCACCTGACAACATAAGGGTGATATTCAACTGGGAGAGTTTATCAATGATGTCCGAATGTGGGACTGTGTCGAAGGCCTTTGTTTATTTAAGGTAGGCTGTATGCACACATTTGCCTTTTTATGGCTCTGGTGATGTTTTTGAAGAAGTCTACCAGATTTAACAGCCATGACCTATCTTTGACAAAACCAAAATTGTTGGATCAAGGGTTTGGAGATCACCTATGTCCTTATTTATAGGGTCCATGATGATTTGTTCCATGGCCTAACAGATAAGGCTAGTTAAGCTTATGGGTCTGTAGTTTCTGTAGTTTGAGTCACACTTTTAATATTCTTGTCAAGTGGCATATGACAAATGGAAAAAAAATCTTACTTGTAAAACTAGCAATAAAGGATCAGTGACACAAATGCTGTTAGGAGCATACAAATACCTCCTGCATGCCAGTATAGGAATGTGTACATGTATAGATCCACTAACACACCACACATATAGGTGTGGGTACATCTATATACATAAGAAAAGACACAAGTTCTTAATTTGCGTGTGTGTGTGTGTGTGTGTGTGTGTGTGTGTGTGTGTGTGTGTGTGTGTGTGTGTGTGTGTAGTGGATCTGTAATGACATAAATATATACAGCAAATACATTTTAAACAACCAAAGCAATGCATATGATAAACACACAATGACACATGACAAATGCATTTAGTTATTTAAATTATCTATTTCCATCTTGGTAAGGGGTAAGTGGTCTCATCAACACAGCCATCTGAGTCACAAAAGAAGCAAGTTTGAGAAAAGTTATGAGAATTCCAGTATTAACAGTAAGTATACTAAACAATTAGATGCACTGCATACAACATTTTTTTTTTATAAAATACATGCATTGCTATATATCCAGCATATACAAATTTGACAGACATTTAGGAATGCCTTGAATTGCAAGCCGGTCAGTAAGACATAGCAAGGCTATGGTTTTACAACCATATGAATATAAACTTGTGTTACATATTGCACGCATACTTATGCACACACACATGAAAATATAGGGAAATATAGAAACTACATTTGCCTCAACTTTCAAATGATGACTGCTGTAACTCTTGCAGTCAAATATTCAGGGAAAGAATGAAATATCTAAACATTTTTTTGCAGCGTAGGGAAAAAAATAAATTGAGTTGGATGGAATCACTATTATACTGACAGTTACTGTGTGATTCCTGAAAGGTGTCAGCTAAGGGGAAAATACTTTTGGAAAAAGTAGCAAGATTCAGTTTCACTGTTGTCTGACATTATTCTTATTGAAATGTTAGAGATTTTATTCTTCTATTAGGACATTTGCAACTCAGTGGGTTTGTTTCCAAGAATCCAAATGCTCAAAGCAATGCTGTCTGTGAACTGAGGGGAAACTGTTGTATAAGTACATGCACTAATAAGCAACACTATTGCTGAACATATGAAAAATAATTATCTGTAAACGAAAAAAGAAAGCATGTTGCAAAAGCATGAAAAAAAAAAAAATACAACTGTCCAGGCTGGGATAATCATTCCACTAAGTTTTACCAAAACAAGCGAATACTAAAGATGTAACTTCAGTGCTGCAAACGCTGCAGATTTGAGTGTGACTAGATCAACTAATCTAATGGCTTGTGGGTGGGGGAAGGGAAATACAAAAGAACAAACCGTAAAGTCTTAGCATTTCCTAATAACAACCAAACCACACTGAAGTTTGTGACATGTATCCTGCAGTATGCTAACAACCTTCTCTGAAAAGCCTGTCTCTGTCTAAATATATGACTTACACTGCACTAAAAGATAAACAAAGTACTCTAGCAAGTAACTGATTTTAGAAACAAAATAATGCCCCTTTAAAAGTATTGCATTACTGCTGTATTTTCTGTAGTAGCAGCAGCAGCAGTAGTTAGGTCATTAAATACCTGAAAGGCTACTTTTCCCAATGGGTAAATGCACAGATTAAACTAATGAATGGGTAACACTGAGACTGTCGTCAGTAGAACTGCAATTTGAGATGGAATTTGGCTAACACCTTTGAAGCTTCCTGCAGGCAATCTTCCCCCAACCCCCTCAGCCAAAAGTGAGCATGCTCAGCAAGGCAAACCTGAAATGTAAACAAAGGCTGAATTAAAACAAAAAATCCCTGGGATTGTCCCTTTAAGCACTGCCAACCTTAGCTAAGCAGGTTTGTCCGTAGCTTAGTTTAGCTCAGCATATTCAAAACCATCCAATCACGGCAAAGGGCTGGAAATTGGCCATATATAAAGCTTGCATGTGGGAATAGAGCTCATAACTGGTTGTAGCTCCCCACCATAGGCAGTATGGCAGGTGTTGGAGAGGGCATGCGCTTTTGGGTGTAGTGCTGGGGCATACAGGAATCCAAGGTCATGGTAGGACTCCTTGTAAAAAAACATGATGTGAGACTGCTGCAGGATCAGTACCAGAGATGCCAATACAAAGCAGAAGACTGGGAAAGTCTTTCCTGTAATCTCACCAGTGTCACTGGTATCCCTCAGACTGGTGAGCATGTCTAATGCCACTATGCCGACTTGAAGCGGATGAAGAAGGAGCTCTTGGAACAGTGGTTCCAAGAAGCAAGACAGAGGGGTGATGTCCCAACAGTGTGTAAGTATTCATAGCAATAACTGTTTACCAAATTCCAGCTTGTGTATGTGATGGATAGGTATGCATAAATGTTTCTCTATCTTCATTACAGCTCCAGCTGAGTGGATTGGAACCAGGAAGCCCATGCTAGCAGGTTGCAAAGGCTGTGTTGTGAGACTGGTAACAATCTAGCTTGTACTATTCATACCAAATAAATATAAAAGAGTAGAATGTCACCTGGCATTATTAAAAATTGGTATGGTTTCTACTGAATAAAGCAGACAATA